>NC_034196.2:28865544-28869266 GCF_002021735.2 Oncorhynchus kisutch
CCCCTTCTCTCTCTCTCTCTCTCTCTCTCTCTCTCTGCTCACCTCTCTGTTTCCTCCCTCCCTACCTCCCCTTCTCTCTCTCTCTCTCTCTCTTCTCTCACCTCTCTGTTTCTCTCCTCCCTGCTCCCCTTCTCTCTCTCTCTCTCTCTCTCTCCCTCCCTCCCTCCCTACCCTCTCACACCCTCTGTTTCTCTCTCTCTCTCTCTCTCTCTCTCTCACCACCCTCGCTCTCTCTCTCTCTCTCTCTCTCTCTCTCACACCCTCTGTTTCTCTCCCTCCCTACCTCCTCTCTCTCTCTCTCTACCTCCTCTCTCTCTCTCTCTCTCTCTCTCTCTCTCTCTCTGCCTCCCCCTTCTCTCTCTCGCTCTCTCTCTCTCTCTCACACCCTCTCTGTTTCTCTCCCTCCCTGCCTCCCCCTTCTCTCTCTCTCTCTCTCTCTCTCACCTCTCTGTTTCTCTCCCTCCCTACCTCCCCCTTCTCTCTCTCCACTCTCTTTCTGTCTCCCCTTCTTTCTACCCGTCCTCCCACCAGGTGTTTATGAAGCGAGGTGTGTTAAAGTACCTGGACCAGCAGAGAGACAAGCTGGTCAGTGTCTGGCTGGTTCACCTACAGGCTGCCTGTATGGGACACCTGGCTAGACAACAACACCGCAAAATGAAGGCGAGTTTGACCCCTGACCCAGAATCATTAGCCTAGGTGCAACATGTCTGTCAGGTGTACTGTGCTAGGTACTATGGTGTTGAAGGCTGAGCTATAGTCAATGAACAGCATTGTTACATAGGTATTCCTCTTATCCATATGGGATATGGAAGTGCGATGGCATTGTCTGTGGATCTAGTGGGGCAGTATGCAAATTGAAGTGTGTCTAGAATGACAGGTAATGTAAAGGTAATATGATCCTTGACTAGTCTCTCAAAGCACGTCATGGACGCTTATATGAAATCCCACTATGCCCTCAGATGAACCATCAAACAAGCAAAGCGTCAATACAGGATTAAGATTGAATCCTACTACACCGGCCCTGACACTCGTCAGATGTGGCAGGACTTGAAAACTATTACGGACTACAAAGGGAAACCCAGACGCGAGCTACTCAGTGACACAAGCCTACCAGACAAGCTAAATGCCTTTTATGCTCACTTCGAGGCAAGCAACACTGAAACATACATGAGACACCAGCTATTCTGGACAACTGTGTGATAACGCTCTCAGTAGCCGATGTGAACAAAACCTTTAATCAGGTCAACATTCACAAAGCCGCTGGGCCAGACAGATTACCAGGACGTGTACTCAAAGCTTGCACGGACCAAATGTCCAGTGTCTTCACTGACACTTTCAACCTCTTCCTGACCAAGTCTGTAATACCTACATGTTTCAAGCAGACCACCATAGTCCCTGTGCCCAAGGAAGTGAAGGTATCCTGCCTAACTGATTACCGCCTGTGGCACTCACATCGGTAGCCATGAAGTGCTTTGAAAGGCTGGTCATGGCTCACATCAACAGCATCCTCCCCGACACCCTAGACCCACTCCAATTTGCATACCACCCCAACAGATCCACAGATGACGCAATCTCAATCGCACTCCACACTGCCCTTTCTCACCTGGACAAAAGGAACACCTATGTGAGAATGCTGTTCATTGACTATAGCTCAGCGTTCAACACCATAGTGCCCACAAAGCTCACCACTAAGCTAAGGACTCTGGGACTAAACACCTCCCTCTGCAACAGGATCCTGGACTTCCTGACAGGCCGACCCCAGGTGATAAGGGTTGGCAATTACACGTCTGTCACACTGATCCTTAACACTGAGGCCCCTCAGGGGTGTGTACTTAGTCCCCTCCTGTATTCCCTGTTCACCCACGACTGCATGGCCAGGCATGACTCCAACACCATCATTAAGCTTGCTGACGACACAACAGTGGTAGGTCTGATCACCGACAATAGTGAGATGGCTATAGGGAGGAGATCAGAGAACTGGCAGTGTGGTGCCAGGACAACAACCTCTCCCTCAATGTGAACAAGACAAAGGAGCTGATTGTGGACTACAGGAAAAGGCGGGCCGAACAGGTCCCCATTAACATCGACAGGGCTGTAGTGGAGCGGGTCGAGAGTTTCAAATTCCTTGGTGTCCACATCACCAACAAACTATTATGGTCCAAACATACCAAGCCAGTTATGAAGAGGGCACGACAATGTCTTTTCCCCCTCAGGAGAGTGAAAAGATTTGGCATGGGTCCCCAAATCCTCAAAAGGTTCTACAGCTGCACCATTGAGAGCATCCTGACCTGTTGCATCACCGCCTGGTATGTCAACTGCTCGGCATCTGACCGTAAGGCGCTACAGAAGGTAGTGTGAACGGCCTGGTACATCACTGGGACCAAGCTTCCTGCCATCCAGGACCTATATAATAGGAGGTGTCAGAGGGAAGCCCATACAATTGTCAGAGACTCCAGTTACCCAATTTATAGACTGTTTTCTCTGCTACTGCACAGCAAGCGGTACTGGAGCGCTAAGTCTAGGACTCGACAGCTTCTACCCCCAAGCCATAAGACTAGTGAACAATTCATAAATTGGCCATTGGACAATTTACATTGACCTTCCCCCTTTGTACACTGCTGCTACTCGCTGTTTGTTTGTTATCTATACATAGTCACTTCGCCCCCACCTACATGTACAGGTTACCTCAACTAGCCTGTACCCCTGCACACTGACTCGGTACCGGCGCCCCCTGTATATAGCCTCGTATTGTAATTCTTATTGTGTTACTTTTTATTACTACTTTTTATTTTAGCCTACTTGGTAAATGTTTTCCTCTTCTTTAACAGCACTGTTGGTTAAGGGCTTGTAAGTCAGCATTTCACTGTAAAATCTACACTGTTGGTTAAGGGCTTGTAAGTCAGCATTTCACTGTAAAATCTACACTGTTGGTTAAGGGCTTGTAAGTCAGCATTTCACTGTAAAATCTACACTGTTGGTTAAGGGCTTGTAAGTCAGCATTTCACTGTAAAATCTACACTGTTGGTTAAGGGCTTGTAAGTCAGCATTTCACTGTAAAATCTACACTGTTGGTTAAGGGCTTGTAAGTGAGCATTTCACTGTAAAGTCTACACTGTTGGTTAAGGGCTTTGTAAGTCAGCATTTCACTGTAAAGTCTACACTGTTGGTTAAGGGCTTGTAAGTAATCATTTCACTGTAAAGTCTACACTGTTGGTTAAGGGCTTGTAAGTCAGCATTTCACTGTAAAGTCTACACTGTTGGTTAAGGGCTTGTAAGTCAGCATTTCACTGTAAAGTCTACACTGTTGGTTAAGGGCTTGTAAGTCAGCATTTCACTGTAAAGTCTACACTGTGGTTAAGGGCTTGTAAGTGAGCATTTCACTGTAAAGTCTACACTGTTGGTTAAGGGCTTGTAAGTCAGCATTTCACTGTAAAGTCTACACTGTTGGTTAAGGGCTTGTCAGTCAGCATTTCACTGTAAAGTCTACACTTGTATTCTGCGCATGTGACAAATAAAGTTTGATTTGATTTGATGATGACAGAAGTGAGTGCCATGGGGCGATAGTCATTTAGTTCAGTTACCTTAGCTTTCTTGGGTACAGGAACAATGATGGACATCTTGAAGCAAGTGGGGACAGCAGACTGGGATAGGGAGACATTGAATATTTCTGTAAACACTCCAGCCATCTGGTCTGCGCATGCTCTGAGGACGCAGCTAGGGAT